>NC_092173.1:49722661-49730161 GCF_045791955.1 Oncorhynchus clarkii lewisi
TAGCCAGGTTATCATCGACTCGGTACTGGTACCCTGTGTATATAGCCAGGTTACCATCGACTCGGTACTGGTACCCTGTGTATATAGCCAAGTTATCATCGACTCGGTACTGGTACCCTGTGTATATAGCCAGGATATCATCGACTCGGTACTGGTACCCTGTGTATATAGCCAAGTTATCATCGACTCGGTACTGGTACCCTGTGTATATAGCCAGGATATCATCGACTCGGTACTGGTACCCTGTGTATATAGCCAGGTTATCATCGACTCGGTACTGGTACCCTGTGTATATAGCCAGGTTATCATCGACTCGGTACTGGTACCCTGTGTATATAGCCAGGCTATTTTAATTTAATTTAACCTTTATTTAACTAGGCAAGTCAGTTAAGAATGAATTCGTATTTACAATGACGGCCTACCAAAAGGCTAACACCATCGGTCTGCTAAAATCAATACATTATCTCAAGTTACCAAATTCTCATCTTTCCCAGCGTGCCTGCGTGGGTCCATAGGGACTGTTTCAGGGGGAGGAGTTCCACAAGCTTCTACTGAGGGAAGGTGAACAAATAAATAAATAGATAACCGAATATCTGATGTTGACAGGAAGTACTTTTCCCTTAAGCTTTGTGTCGTTGTTTTTTTATTACGTTTTGTGTATTAGTTTATATTAGCTGGGGTGCAGAAGAGAAGAGCTGACAGTCTACCTTTGTGTCTGTTCTGGCTGTGGTTGACATGACATATTCTACTGTGAGAATACACACGGCTGAAGCCCAGAGGAAAAACACACACACACACACACACACACACACACACACACACACACACACACACACACACACACACACACACACACACACACACACACACACACACACACACACACACACACACACACACACACACACACACACACACACACAAACAAAATTACTCAGAGCTGAGTCTGAGGCAGAGAGAAAGGGAGAAAGTCTGATGAAGCCATTTAAATACTGCTGTCTCCTACTCTGCTCTGTGTTTGTCCAATGTACTGCAGGCAGAGACCAATGTACTGCAGGCAGAGACAGAGCAGAACGAGTTTTAACGGGTCTCTACCATAAAGAGAAGACCGACCGGATGTTTACTGGTCTGTCCCCTGCTGAGAGGCTCTCTCCTCCCCCTTTGGCTTTTATTGTAATCATAATAGAATAGGAGAGATTTAAAGGGCAGCCACCCTGCTGCAGAGAGAGAAAACCTTTACAGCCTGGCAGAGGATAGCAGAGGACACAGACATGGACAGACATGGACAGACATATAGACAGACATATAGACAGACATATAGACATATAGACAGACAGACAGACAGACAGACAGACAGACAGACAGACAGACAGAGTAAACACAGACAGACAGACAGACAGACAGACAGACAGACATACAGACAGACAGACAGACAGACAGACAGACAGACAGACAGACAGACAGACAGACAGACAGAGTAAACACATATCCTACTACTGAATACAGGGTAGATGTATGATATTGTATCCTACTACTGAATACAGGGTAGATGTATGATATTGTATCCTACTACTGAATACAGGGTAGATGTATGATATTGTATCCTACTACTGAATACAGGGTAGATGTATGATATTGTATCCTACTACTGAATACAGGGTAGATGTATGATATTGTATCCTACTACTGAATACAGGGTAGATGTATGATATTGTAAAACTGAATACAGGGTAGATGTATGATATTGTATCCTACTACTGAATACAGTGTAGATGTATGATATTGTATCCTACTACTGAATACAGGGTAGATGTATGATATTGTACTACTGAATACAGGGTAGATGTATGATATTGTAATACTGAATACAGGGTAGATGTATGATATTGTATCCTACTACTGAATACAGGGTAGATGTATGATATTGTATCCTACTACTGAATACAGGGTAGATGTATGATATTGTAATACTGAATACAGTGTAGATGTATGATATGGTATCCTACTACTGAATACAGTGTAGATGTATGATATTGTATCCTACTACTGAATACAGGGTAGATGTATGATATTGTATCCTACTACTGAATACAGGGTAGATGTATGATATTGTATCCTACTACTGAATACAGGGTAGATGTATGATATTGTATCCTACTACTGAATACAGGGTAGATGTATGATATTGTATCCTACTACTGAATACAGTGTAGATGTATGATATTGTACTACTGAATACAGGGTAGATGTATGATATTGTACTACTGAATACAGGGTAGATGTATGATATTGTACTACTGAATACAGTGTAGATGTATGATATTGTATCCTACTACTGAATACAGGGTAGATGTATGATATTGTATCCTACTACTGAATACAGGGTAGATGTATGATATTGTATCCTACTACTGAATACAGGGTAGATGTATGATATTGTACTACTGAATACAGGGTAGATGTATGATATTGTATCCTACTACTGAATACAGGGTAGATGTATGATATTGTAATACTGAATACAGGGTAGAAGTATGATAATGTATCCTACTACTGAATACAGGGTAGATGTATGATATTGTATCCTACTACTGAATACAGGGTAGATGTATGATATTGTATCCTACTACTGAATACAGGGTAGATGTATGATATTGTATCCTACTACTGAATACAGGGTAGATGTATGATATTGTATCCTACTACTGAATACAGTGTAGATGTATGATATTGTATCCTACTACTGAATACAGGGTAGATGTATGATATTGTATCCTACTACTGAATACAGTGTAGATGTATGATATTGTATCCTACAACTGAAGACAGTGTAGATGTATGATATTGTACTACTGAATACAGGGTAGATGTATGATATTGTATCCTACTACTGAATACAGGGTAGATGTATGATATTGTACGACTGAATAAATCAAATCAAATCAAATCAAATTTTATTTGTCACATACACATGGTTAGCAGATGTTAATGCGAGTGTAGCGAAATGCTTGTGCTTCTAGTTCCGACAATGCAGTAATAACAAGTAATCTAACTAACAATTCCAAAACTACTGTCTTGTACACAGTGTAAGGGGATAAAGAATATGTACATAAGGATATATGAATGAGTGATGGTACAGAGCAGCATAGGCAAGATACAGTAGATGGTATCGGGTACAGTATGTACAAATGAGATGAGTATGTAAACAAAGTGGCATAGTATAGTATAAAGTGGCTAGTGATACATGTATTACATAAGGATACCGTCGATGATATAGAGTACAGTATATACGTATGCGTATGAGATGAATAATGTAGGGTAAGTAACATTTATATAAGGTAGCATTGTTTAAAGTGGCTAGTGATATATTTACATCATTTCCCATCAATTCCCATTATTAAAGTGGCTGGAGTTGAGTCAGTGTCAGTGTGTTGGCAGCAGCCACTCAGTGTTAGTGGTGGCTGTTTAACAGTCTGATGGCCTTGAGATAGAAGCTGTTTTTCAGTCTCTCGGTCCCAGCTTTGATGCACCTGTACTGACCTCGCCTTCTGGATGATAGCGGGGTGAACAGGCAGTGGCTCGGGTGGTTGATGTCCTTGATGATCTTTATGGCCTTCCTGTGACATCGGGTGGTGTAGGTGTCCTGGAGGGCAGGTAGTTTGCCCCCGGTGATGCGTTGTGCAGACCTCACTACCCTCTGGAGAGCCTTACGGTTGAGGGCGGTGCAGTTGCCATACCAGGCGGTGATACAGCCCGCCAGGATGCTCTCGATTGTGCATCTGTAGAAGTTTGTGAGTGCTTTTGGTGACAAGCCGAATTTCTTCAGCCTCCTGAGGTTGAAGAGGCGCTGCTGCGCCTTCTTCACGATGCTGTCTGTGTGAGTGGACCAATTCAGTTTGTCTGTGATGTGTATGCCGAGGAACTTAAAACTTGCTACCCTCTCCACTACTGTTCCATCGATGTGGATAGGGGGGTGTTCCCTCTGCTGTTTCCTGAAGTCCACAATCATCTCCTTAGTTTTGTTGACGTTGAGTGTGAGGTTGTTTTCCTGACACCACACTCCGAGGGCCCTCACCTCCTCCCTGTAGGCCGTCTCATCGTTGTTGGTAATCAAGCCTACCACTGTTGTGTCGTCCGCAAACTTGATGATTGAGTTGGAGGCGTGCGTGGCCACGCAGTCGTGGGTGAACAGGGAGTACAGGAGAGGGCTCAGAACGCAACCTTGTGGGGCCCCAGTGTTGAGGATCAGCGGGGAGGAGATGTTGTTGCCTACCCTCACCACCTGGGGGCGGCCCGTCAGGAAGTCCAGTACCCAGTTGCACAGGGCGGGGTCGAGACCCAGGGTCTCGAGCTTGATGACGAGCTTGGAGGGTACTATGGTGTTGAATGCCGAGCTGTAGTCGATGAACAGCATTCTCACATAGGTATTCCTCTTGTCCAGATGGGTTAGGGCAGTGTGCAGTGTGGTTGAGATTGCATCGTCTGTGGACCTATTTGGGCGGTAAGCAAATTGGAGTGGGTCTAGGGTGTCAGGTAGGGTGGAGGTGATATGGTCCTTGACTAGTCTCTCAAAGCACTTCATGATGACGGATGTGAGTGCTACGGGGCGGTAGTCATTTAGCTCAGTTACCTTAGCTTTCTTGGGAACAGGAACAATGGTGGCCCTCTTGAAGCATGTGGGAACAGCAGACTGGTATAGGGATTGATTGAATATGTCCGTAAACACACCGGCCAGCTGGTCTGCGCATGCTCTGAGGGCGCGGCTGGGGATGCCATCTGGGCCTGCAGCCTTGCGAGGGTTAACACGTTTAAATGTCTTACTCACCTCGGCTGCAGTGAAGGAGAGACCGCATGTTTTCGTTGCAGCCCGTGTCAGTGGCACTGTATTGTCCTCAAAGCGGGCAAAAAAGTTATTTAGTCTGCCTGGGAGCAAGACATCCTGGTCCGTGACTGGGCTGGGTTTCTTCCTGTAGTCCGTGATTGACTGTAGACCCTGCCACATGCCTCTTGTGTCTGAGCCGTTGAATTGAGATTCTACTTTGTCTCTGTACTGGCGCTTAGCTTGTTTGATAGCCTTGCGGAGGGAATAGCTGCACTGTTTGTATTCGGTCATGTTACCAGACACCTTGCCCTGATTAAAAGCAGTGGTTCGCGCTTTCAGTTTCACACGAATGCTGCCATCAATCCACGGTTTCTGGTTAGGGAATGTTTTAATCGTTGCTATGGGAACGACATCTTCAACGCACGTTCTAATGAACTCGCACACCGAATCAGCGTATTCGTCAATGTTGTTATCTGACGCAATACGAAACATCTCCCAGTCCACGTGATGGAAGCAGTCTTGGAGTGTGGAGTCAGCTTGGTCGGACCAGCGTTGGACAGACCTCAGCGTGGGAGCCTCTTGTTTTAGTTTCTGTCTGTAGGCAGGGATCAACAAAATGGAGTCGTGGTCAGCTTTTACGAAAGGGGGGCGGGGCAGGGCCTTATATGCGTCGCGGAAGTTAGAGTAACAATGGTCCAAGGTCTTTCCTCCCCTGGTTGCGCAATCGATATGCTGATAAAATTTGGGGAGTCTTGTTTTCAGATTAGCCTTGTTAAAATCCCCAGCTACAATGAATGCAGCCTCCGGATAAATTGTTTCCAGTTTGCAGAGAGTTAAATAAAGTTCGTTCAGAGCCATCGATGTGTCTGCTTGGGGGGGGATATATACGGCTGTGATTATAATCGAAGATAATTCTCTTGGTAGATAATGCGGTCTACATTTGATTGTGAGGAATTCTAAATCAGGTGAACAGAAGGATTTGAGTTCCTGTATGTTTCTTTCATCGCACCATGTCACGTTAGTCATAAGGCATACGCCCCTGCCCCTCTTTTTACCAGAAAGATGTTTTTCCTGTCTGCGCGATGCGTGGAGAAACCTGTTGGCTGCACCGCTTCGGATTGCGTCTCTCCAGTACAGGGTAGATGTATGATATTGTATCCTACTACTGAATACAGGGTAGATGTATGATATTGTATCCTACTACTGAATACAGTGTAGATGTATGATATTGTATCCTACTACTGAATACAGGGTAGATGTATGATATTGTATCCTACTACTGAATACAGTGTAGATGTATGATATTGTATCCTACTACTGAATACAGGGTAGATGTATGATATTGTACTACTGAATACAGGGTAGATGTATGATATTGTATCCTACTACTGAATACAGGGTAGATGTATGATATTGTATCCTACTACTGAATACAGGGTAGATGTATGATATTGTAATACTGAATAAAGGGTAGATGTATGATATTGTATCCTACTACTGAATACAGGGTAGATGTATGATATTGTAATACTGAATACAGGGTAGATGTATGATATTGTATCCTACTACTGAATACAGTGTAGATGTATGATATTGTATCCTACTACTGAATACAGTGTAGATGTATGATATTGTATCCTACTACTGAATACAGTGTAGATGTATGATATTGTATCCTACTACTGAATACAGTGTAGATGTATGATATTGTAATACTGAATACAGGGTAGATGTATGATATTGTATCCTACTACTGAATACAGTGTAGATGTATGATATTGTATCCTACTACTGAATACAGTGTAGATGTATGATATTGTATCCTACTACTGAATACAGGGTAGATGTATGATATTGTACTACTGAATACAGGGTAGATGTATGATATTGTATCCTACTACTGAATACAGTGTAGATGTATGATATTGTATCCTACTACTGAATACAGGGTAGATGTATGATATTGTATCCTACTACTGAATACAGGGTAGATGTATGATATTGTATCCTACTACTGAATACAGGGTAGATGTATGATATTGTATCCTACTACTGAATACAGGGTAGATGTATGATATTGTACTACTGAATACAGGGTAGATGTATGATATTGTATCCTACTACTGAATACAGTGTAGATGTATGATATTGTAATACTGAATACAGTGTAGATGTATGATATTGTAATACTGAATACAGTGTAGATGTATGATATTGTATCCTACTACTGAATACAGGGTAGATGTATGATATTGATGATATTATGATTATTGTCACCTGAACAGGTAAACTCATTTGGATGCTGGACAGTGATCATGAGTCAGATTTAGTCCATTTTCTATCAGACATACGAGGATGAATAATATGTCATATTATATTGCGTAATATTATTACATATCATATTTATTTAAATTAAGATATATATATTATTTTAGAAATACAGAGAGATAAATGATCAGGTAATAACTACAGATATGATACATTTCTGAACATATGTGGAGTATAAAGGCTATGATATGTCAGTATGTTGACACATACCCCTTTCAGAGATATTCTACTAATATATATGCGGGTCTTGAACGTATCTCGACCCCAGATATCTCCCTGGACTCATACGGTAAGCAGGGAATTTTGTGAGGTCCAGATTGGATGCATGTGGAAACTGTCCCATTACGGAG
>NC_092173.1:49732661-49743472 GCF_045791955.1 Oncorhynchus clarkii lewisi
AGATAGAGAGAGGGAGAGAGAGAGAGAGAAAAGCAGACAAAAACAGAGAGAAACGGAGAGAGAGTTAAAGAGATAGAGAGAGAGAGAGAGAGTTAAAGGGATAGAGAGAGAGAGAGAGAGAGAGAGAGGGGGATAGAAGGGTAGTGGAATGTGGGTGTTATTAGGACGAGGGAACTGTTGTGCTTTGGCCTAAACAGAAGAGGCAATATCTCAGAGGAAGGGTGACCTCACTGGGATTACCAGCTGTGGTATTTACCAAATAAGGTATGCAGATCTCTGCTCTCTCTGTGTGTTCATCTGACGTTCTCCGACGTGGGGAAGAGGTCAGACCGCCTGCAGAATCTCTTTCCATGTCCCAAATGGCATCCTATCCCCTATGGGCCATGGTCAAAAGTAGTGAACTATCTATATAGGGTATAGGGTGTCATTTGGTACACATACCCTCTTTCTGGGTATGGTGGAAAGTTGTCCAGGCACTCAATCGTGATCTCTGCCTTTAATCACACAGTTGGACTAATGTGTGTGTGTGTGTGTGTGTGTGTGTGTGTGTGTGTGTGTGTGTGTGTGTGTGTGTGTGTGTGTGTGTGTGTGTGTGTGTGTGTGTGTGTGTGTGTCTGTGTGTGTGTGTGTGTGTGTGTGTGTGTTGAGAAGGGTGAACCATTAGGAGGAAGTAGTCTGAGAATAGTCGGAGAGGGGAAGGAGGGGGGGAGTGACAGAAGAAGGGGGAGAGGGGGAGTGAAAGTTTAGGGGGGGAGTGAAAGAGGGGGGAGGTCGGGAGTGAAAGAGGGGGAGAGGGGGAGTGAAAGTTTAGGGGGGGAGTGAAAGAGGGAGGAGAGGGGGAGTGACAGAAGAGGGGGGAGAGGGGTAGTGAAAGTTTAGTGGGGGAGTGAAAGAGGGAGGAGAGGGGGTGTGACAGAGGAGGGGGGAGAGGGGGAGTGAAAGTTTAGGGGGGAGTGAAAGAGGGGGGAGGGGGGGAGTGACAGAGGTTAGGGGAGGTGACTGGCTTTTAAGAAGCCATTTTATAAACAGAGAGGATGATGTCTGAGAGAGAAAGAGACACAGAGAGAACCTATATTTATGTTTCCTTATTTCCCCTTTTGTACTTTAACTATTACAACACTGCAATTTTAAATGTCTATATTATTTTGTTACTTTGGGTCTAGAGGCTGGGTCTAGACATGTTATAGATAGATGGTGGTGTAGATGAGGCTGGGCGTAGTCAGGTTATAGATAGATTGTGGTGTAGATGAGACTGGGTCTAGTCAGGTTATAGATGGTGGTGTAGATGAGGCTGGGTCTAGTCAGGTTATAGATAGATGGTGGTGTAGATGAGACTGGGTCTAGTCAGGTTATAGATAGTGGTGTAGATGAGTCTGGGTCTAGTCAGGTCATAGATGGTGGTGTAGATGAGGCTGGGTCTAGTCAGGTTATAGATAGATGGTGGTGTAGATGAGGCTGGGTCTAGTCAGGTTATAGATGGTGGTGTAGATGAGGCTGGGTCTAGTCAGGTCATAGATGGTGGTGTAGATGAGGCTGGGTCTAGTCAGGTTATAGATGGTGGTGTAGATGAGGCTGGGTCTAGTCAGGTCATAGATGGTGGTGTAGATGGGGCTGGGTCTAGTCATGCTATAGATGGAGGTGTAGATGGGGCTGGGTCTAGTCAGGTTATAGATGGTGGTGTAGATGAGGCTGGGTCTAGTCAGGTCATAGATGGTGGTGTAGATGAGGCTGGGTCTAGTCAGGTTATAGATGGTGGTGTAGATGAGGCTGGGTCTAGTCAGGTTATAGATGGTGGTGTAGATGAGGCTGGGTCTAGTCAGGTCATAGATGGTGGTGTAGATGAGGCTGGGTCTAGTCATGCTATAGATGGGGCTGGGTCTAGTCATGCTATAGATGGAGGTGTAGATGGGGCTGGGTCTAGTCAGGTTATAGATGGTGGTGTAGATGAGGCTGGGTCTAGTCAGGTTATAGATGGTGGTGTAGATGAGGCTGGGTCTAGTCAGGCTATAGATGAGGCTGGGTCTAGTCAGGTTATAGATAGATGGTGGTGTAGATGAGGCTGGGTGTAGTCAGGTTATAGATAGATTGTGGTGTAGATGAGGCTGGGTCTAGTCAGGTTATAGATGGTGGTGTAGATGAGGCTGGGTCTAGTCATGCTATAGATGGTGGTGTAGATGAGGCTGGGTCTAGTCAGGTTATAGATGGTGGTGTAGATGAGGCTGGGTCTAGTCATGCTATAGATAGATGGTGGTGTAGATGAGGCTGGGTCTAGTCATGCTATAGATAGATGGTGGTGTAGATGAGGCTGGGTCTAGTCATGCTATAGATAGATGGTGGTGTAGATGAGGCTGGGTGTAGTCAGGTTATAGATAGATTGTGGTGTAGATGAGGCTGGGTCTAGTCAGGTTATAGATAGATGGTGGTGTAGATGAGACTGGGTCTAGTCAGGTTATAGATGGTGGTGTAGATGAGACTGGGTCTAGTCAGGTTATAGATGGTGGTGTAGATGAGGCTGGGTCTAGTCAGGTTATAGATGGTGGTGTAGATGAGGCTGGGTCTAGTCATGCTATAGATGGGGCTGGGTCTAGTCATGCTATAGATGGGGCTGGGTCTAGTCATGCTATAGATGGAGGTGTAGATGGGGCTGGGTCTAGTCATGCTATAGATGGGGCTGGGTCTAGTCATGCTATAGATGGGGCTGGGTCTAGTCATGTTATAGATGGGGCTGGGTCTAGTCATGCTATAGATGGGGCTGGGTCTAGTCATGCTATAGATGGGGCTGGGTCTAGTCATGCTATAGATGGGGCTGGGTCTAGTCATGCTATAGATGGGGCTGGGTCTAGTCATGCTATAGATGGGGCTGGGTCTAGTCATGCTATAGATGGAGGTGTAGATGGGGCTGGGTCTAGTCATGCTATAGATGGGGCTGGGTCTAGTCATGCTATAGATGGGGCTGGGTCTAGTCATGTTATAGATGGGGCTGGGTCTAGTCATGCTATAGATGGGGCTGGGTCTAGTCATGCTATAGATGGAGGTGTAGATGGGGCTGGGTCTAGTCAGGTTATAGATGGTGGTGTAGATGAGGCTGGGTCTAGTCAGGCTATAGATAGTGGTGTAGATGAGACTGGGTCTAGTCATGCTATAGATGGTGGTGTAGATGAGGCTGGGTCTAGTCAGGTCATAGATGGTGGTGTAGATGAGGCTGGGTCTAGTCAGGTTATAGATAGATTGTGGTGTAGATGAGGCTGGGACTAGTCAGGTCATAGATGGTGGTGTAGATGAGGCTGGGTCTAGTCAGGTTATAGATAGATTGTGGTGTAGATGAGGGTGGGACTAGTCAGGTTATAGATGGTGGTGTAGATGAGGCTGGGTCTAGTCAGGCTGGTGGTGTAGATGAGGCTGGGTCTAGTCAGGTTATAGATGGTGGTGTAGATGAGGCTGGGTCTAGTCAGACTGGTGGTGTAGATGAGGCTGGGTCTAGTCAGGTTATAGATGGTGGTGTAGATGAGGCTGGGTCTAGTCGGGTTATAGATGGTGGTGTAGATGAGGCTGGGTCTAGTCAGGTTATAGATGGTGGTGTAGATGAGGCTGGGTCTAGTCAGGTTATAGATGGTGGTGTAGATGAGGCTGGGTCTAGTCAGGTTATAGATAGATTGTGGTGTAGATGAGGCTGGGTCTAGTCAGGTTATAGATGAGGCTGGGTCTAGTCAGGTTATAGATGGTGGTGTAGATGAGGCTGGGTCTAGTCAGGCTATAGATGGTGGTGTAGATGAGGCTGGGTCTAGTCAGGTTATAGATGAGGCTGGGTCTAGTCAGGTTATAGATGGGGGTGTAGATGAGGCTGGGTCTAGTCAGGCTATAGATGGTGGTGTAGATGAGGCTGGGTCTAGTCAGGCTATAGATGGTGGTGTAGATGAGGCTGGGTCTAGTCAGGCTATAGATGAGGCTGGGTCTAGTCAGGCTATAGATGGAGGTGTAGATGAGGCTCAGTCTAGTCAGGCTATAGATGGAGGTGTAGATGAGGCTCGGTCTAGTCAGGCTATAGATGGAGGTGTAGATGAGGCTGGGTCTAGTCATGTTATAGATGGTGGTGTAGATCTCTGTGTGTTTCTCTCTCTCACTCTCTCTCTCAATTCAATTAAATTCAGTTAAATTTCAACCTTATTTCAAATTTGGGGAAATGACACTCTCTAATTGTTTTATATTTTTGACATTTAGTCAGGAAATGCAGCTCCGTCTCAGGTTCTGCTGTGGTGCAGTGGTTGCACAGCCTTTCCTCTACAGGGAGACAGGTTCTGCTGTGGTGCAGTGGTTGTACAGCCTTTCCTCTACAGGGAGCCAGGTTCTGCTGTGGTGCAGTGGTTACACAGCCTTTCCTCTACAGGGAGCCAGGTTCTGCTGTGGTGCAGTGGTTACACAGCCTTTCCTCTACAGGGAGCCAGGTTCTGCTGTGGTGCAGTGGTTACACAGCCTTTCCTCTACAGGGAGCCAGGTTCTGCTGTGGTGCAGTGGTTGCACAGCCTTTCCTCTACAGGGAGCCAGGTTCTGCTGTGGTGCAGTGGTTGCACAGCCTTTCCTCTACAGGGAGCCAGGTTTTCCTGTGTCTACCCTTCTCAATGGCAAGGCTGTGCTCACTGAGCCTGTACTTTGTCAAGGGTTGTCTAAGGTTTTGTGTTTGTGTTTCCCCCTGTTTACACCCAATAAGTAATATAGTTTTATTTTGGCCGTGTTGTAATTTGGTTTATCCTGATTGATTGGATGTTCTGGTCCTGAGGCTTCAGTGTGTTAGAACAGGTTTGTGAACTCGGCCCCAGGACCAGCTGGATGGGGGGACTCTTTTCTTTGCTCAGCTCTTGGCATTGCAGGGCTTGGTAATGATTTGAGAGGGGGTCTCTGTATTTGAGATGTTTCCAAAACTTAATTGCTATTTTTTGAGTTTTTATTATTAGTGGATTTTGGGCTAATTCTGCCCTGCATGCAGGGTTTGTAGTTTTCTTCTGGACATGTAGGAGAATCTTACAGAACTCGGCATGCAGGGTTTCAATGGGGTGTTTGTCCCATTTGATGAAATCTTGTTTTGTAAGTGGTAGTCTCTCTCTCTCTCTCTCTCTCTCTCTCTCTCTCTCTCTCTCTCTCTCTCTCTCTCTCTCTCTCTCTCTCTCTCTCTCTCTATATATATATATATATATAAATATATCTCTCTCTCTCTTTCTGTTTCTCTCTTTCTTTCTCTCCCTCTCTCTCTGTCTCTCGGTTTCTCTCTCTCCATCTCGCTCTGCTCATGCAGTATAAATTCTCACTGTGAAGTTGGAATGTTTATCACAAGGCTTGGCTTATGTACAAATGAGAGAATCATTCACCAGGGACAGCACGGACAGACTAAGGAGCACAGTGGGAGGTGTTTGTGCAATGTGTGTGTTCAGATCCAGTGTGCGTGATCTCACCAAGGGAAAGACCACAGATGTGCTACTGGTCAATGCGGCTTGTCTATAATGGCAGGCAACAACAAGACAGCACTCTACGAAGTGTTCAGACAACACACACACACACACACACACACACACACACACACACACACACACACACACACACACACACACTACAGTACAGTGTGCTCACCCAGATTGTACTGACCAGAGTCTAGAAATTACAGTTATATGTCTCAAGGCTAGACAATAGACCACTCACTGGAGAGACCAAGGGTATGTCCAAAATGGCTCCCCATTCCCTTTATAGTGCACTCGTTTTGACAAGGGCCCACAGGGTGGCAGTTGGGACAGTCCCTGGTCTTTATGCTATGACTGCTAGTCTTCTAGAGGGAAGGACAGATGACCTCTAGAAATCACCTTGGAGGGAGGTACCGGTTTGGAGGAAACACAATAGCGGTCAGGGAGATAGAGCTGGTTGAGCTCATAGCGTTTCAACAGTCAGGGAGATAGAGCTGGTTGAGCTCATAGCGTTTCAACGGTCAGGGAGATAGAGCTGGTTGAGCTCATAGCGTTTCAACGGTCAGGGAGATACAGCTCATAGTGTTTCAACGGTCAGGGAGATACAGCTCATAGTGTTTCAACAGTCAGGGAGATCGAGCTGGTTGAGCTCATAGCGTTTCAACGGTCAGGGAGATAGAGCTGGTTGAGCTCATAGTGTTTCAACGGTCAGGGGGATAGAGCTGGTTGAGCTCATAGCGTTTCAACAGTCAGGGAGATAGAGCTGGTTGAGCTCATAGTGTTTCAACGGTCAGGGAGATAGAGCTGGTTGAGCTCATAGCATTTCAACGGTCAGGGAGATAGAGCTGGTTGAGCTCATAGCATTTCAACGGTCAGGGAGATAGAGCTGGTTGAGCTCATAGTGTTTCAACGGTCAGGGAGATAGAGCTCATAGTGTTTCAACGGTCAAGGAGATAGAGCTGGTTGAGCTCATAGTGTTTCAACGGTCAGGGAGATACAGCTGGTTGAGCTCATAGCGTTTCAACGGTCAGGGAGATAGAGCTCATAGTGTTTCAACGGTCAGGGAGATAGAGCTCATAGTGTTTCAACGGTCAGGGAGATAGAGCTCATAGCGTTTCAACGGTCAGGGAGATAGAGCTGGTTGAGCTCATAGCGTTTCAACGGTCAGGGGGATAGAGCTGGTTGAGCTCATAGTGTTTCAACGGTCAGGGAGATAGAGCTCATAGTGTTTCAACGGTCAGGGAGATAGAGCTGGTTGAGCTCATAGTGTTTCAACGGTCAGGGAGATACAGCTGGTTGAGCTCATAGCGTTTCAACGGTCAGGGAGATAGAGCTGGTTGAGCTCATAGCGTTTCAACGGTCAGGGAGATACAGCTCATAGCGTTTCAACGGTCAGGGAGATAGAGCTGGTTGAGCTCATAGCGTTTCAACGGTCAGGGAGATAGAGCTGGTTGAGCTCATAGCGTTTCAACGGTCAGGGAGATACAGCTCATAGCGTTTCAACAGTCAGGGAGATAGAGCTGGTTTTGAATAAATGAATGTTGTAGGTTACTAACGGTTACTAAGTTTATGAATTCGTCTTTCTGGTTAACTTCATTTTTTTCTCTAGCCATTACATTCAGCACAGTCCACTTTCTGATGGACACCAGCGTATGTTTTATATCTATCTATTCATTACATTACATTATACTCACTGGTATCACAATTACACGTGTGGAAATCAGCAGAACACCATATATCCACCTTAAACCCCTCTGATTGCACACTACAGCATGTCGTGTTCAGATGTAGTGATTGTAATACTTGACATACAGTATTCATTAGAATGGATACTCATTGGTGAGGATACACTTGTCATTGTATGTGAATAATATATTTGGATATCATTAAAATGCCTGATAAATATCTTAAACCAATCTGTAATAACAGTAAACATGTTGTTCAGATATAATGCTGTTTTTTATCTCACCTTCGCAGCTCCAATCTGTTCTTTCCTGAACTTCTCTAAAGGTGCAATTAGCACATCATCCGCATTCTGGATCTGCAACACAAATACACAGATACACGGCATTCAATCACGGCTTCAACAGTATCAAATTACAGTAAAATACACAGATACACGGCATTCAATCACGGTTTCAACAGTATCAAATTACAGTAAAATACACAGATACACGGCATTCAATCACGGCTTCAACAGTATCAAATTACAGTAAAATACACAGATACATGGCATTCAATCACTGTCACGCCCTGGTCTAAGTATTTTGTGTTTTTCTTCATGTATTGGGTCAGGCCAGGGTGTGGCATGGGTTTTTGTATGTGGTGTGTATGTATGGGGATTGTAGCTAGTGGGGTGTTCTAACTAAGTCTATGGCTGTCTGAAGTGGTTCTCAATCAGAGGCAGGTGTTTATCGTTGTCTCTGATTGGGAACCATATTTAGGCAGCCATATTCTTTGGGTGTTTCGTGGGTGATTGTCCTTAGTGTCCTCTGTGTTAGTTTGCACCAGTTTAGGCTGTTTCGGTTTTCACATTACGTTTATTGTTTTTGTAAAGTTCGTGTTTCTTTATTATTAAATAAACATGGATTGCAATAGCCACGCTGCATTTTGGTCCGATCCTTGCTACACCTCCTCGTCCGAGGAGGAGATAGAAGAAAGCCGTTACAATCACGGCTTCAATAGTATAAAATTACAGTAAAATACATAGATACATGGCATTCAATCACGGCTTCAACAGTATCAAATTACAGTAAAATACACAGATACATGGCATTCAATCCCGGCTTCAACCGTATCAAATTATAGTAAAATACACAGATACATGGCATTCAATCCCGGCTTCAACCGTATCAAATTACAGTAAAATACACAGACCCAAACCCTCCATTAACCCGGACGATGCTGGGCCAAACCCTCCATTAACCCGTAGGATGCTGGGCCAAACCCTCCATTAACCCGGACGATGCTGAGCCAAACCCTCCATTAACCCAGACGATGCTGGGCCAAACCCTCCATTAACCCGGACGATGCTGGGCCAAACCCTCCATTAACCAAGGACGATGCTGGGCCAAACCCTCCATTAACCCGGACGATGCTGGGACAAACCATCCATTAACCCGGACGATGCTGGGCCAAACCCTCCATTAACCCGGACGATGCTGAGCCAAACCCTCCATTAACCCAGACGATGCTGGGCCAAACCCTCCATTAACCCGGACGATGCTGAGCCAAACCCTCAATTAACCCGGACGATGCTGGGCCAAACCCTCCATTAACCCGGACGATGCTGGGCCAAACCCTCCATTAACCCGGACGATGCTGGGCCAAACCATCCATTAACCCGGACGATGCTGGGCCAAACCCTCCATTAACCCGGACGATGCTGGGCAATTGTGCGCCGCCCTATGGAACTCCTGATCACGACCGGTTATGTCTTATTTCAGATACATCCTCCCTGTCTCATTTCAGATACATCCTCCCTGTCTCATTTCAGAGACAGCCTCCCTGTCTCATTTCAGAGACATCCTCCCTGTCTCATTTCAGATACATCCTCCCTGTCTCATTTCAGATACATCCTCCCTGTCTCATTTCAGAGACATATATGCCTTTCATCAGGCCGGTAACATCCGGTGACGTGACGCGACGCGACACGACACACACACACACACACACACACACACACACACACACACACACACACACACACACACACACACACACACACACACTGCACCGGTAGGGCAGGGAAGACGAGGACGAGGGAGAAATAGGAGAGGAAGAGTTATCTGGGACTAGGAGGGGTGACATGGCACTGGGTTTGATTTGTAGTGTTATTCTGCTGCTTCTGTGATAAACTCTAGACACCAGTCTGTTCATTACTACATTATTCTGCTGCTTCTGTGATAAACTCTAGACACCAGCCTGTTCATTACTACATTATTCTGCTGCTTCTGTGATAAACTCTAGACACCAGCCTGTTCATTACTACATTATTCTGCTGCTTCTGTGATAAACTCTAGATACCAGCCTGTTCATTACTACATTATTCTGCTGCTTCTGTGATAAACTCTAGACACCAGCCTGTTCATTACTACATTATTCTGCTGCTTCTGTGATAAACTCTAGATACCAGCCTGTTCATTACTACATTATTCTGCTGCTTCTGTGATAAACTCTAGATACCAGTCTGTTCATTACTACATTATTCTGCTGCTTCTGTGATAAACTCTAGATACCAGCCTGTTCTTTACTACATTATTCTGCTGCTTCTGTGATAAACTCTAGATACCAGTCTGTTCATTACTACATTATTCTGCTGCTTCTGTGATAAACTCTAGACACCAGCCTGTTCATTACTACATTATTCTGCTGCTTCTGTGATAAACTCTAGATACCAGTCTGTTCATTACTACATTATTCTGCTGCTTCTGTGATAAACTCTAGATACCAGTCTGTTCATTACTACATTATTCTGCTGCTTCTGTGATAAACTCTAGACACCAGCCTGTTCATTACTACATTATTCTGCTGCTTCTGTGATAAACTCTAGACACCAGCCTGTTCATTACTACATTATTCTGCTGCTTCTGTGATAAACTCTAGATACCAGCCTGTTCATTACTACATTATTCTGCTGCTTCTGTGATAAACTCTAGACACCAGCCTGTTCATTACTACATTATTCTGCTGCTTCTGTGATAAACTCTAGATACCAGCCTGTTCATTACTACATTATTCTGCTGCTTCTGTGATAAACTCTAGATACCAGCCTGTTCATTACTACATTATTCTGCTGCTTCTGTGATAAACTCTAGACACCAGCCTGTTCATTACTACATTATTCTGCTGCTTCTGTGATAAACTCTAGATACCTGTTCATTACTACATTATTCTGCTGCTTCTGTGATAAACTCTAGATACCAGTCTGTTCATTACTACATTATTCTGCTGCTTCTGTGATAAACTCTAGATACCAGCCTGTTCATTACTACATTATTCTGCTGCTTCTGTGATAAACTCTAGATACCAGCCTGTCCATTACTACATTATTCTGCTGCTTCTGTGATAAACTCTAGACACCAGCCTGTTCATTACTACATTATTCTGCTGCTTCTGTGATAAACTCTAGATACCAGTCTGTTCATTACTACATTATTCTGCTGCTTCTGTGATAAACTCTAGATACCAGTCTGTTCATTACTACATTATTCTGCTGCTTCTGTGATAAACTCTAGATACCAGCCTGTTCATTACTACATTATTCTGCTGCTTCTGTGATAAACTCTAGATACCAGCCTGTTCATTACTACATTATTCTGCTGCTTCTGTGATAAACTCTAGATACCAGCCTGTTCATTACTA